>NC_056629.2:27442129-27467129 GCF_002870075.4 Lactuca sativa | reverse complement strand
TCAGGTAGTTAAGGAGAATGCAAATTTGCAACACATTGGAACTCTAAACACAATAAAAAAAAATAAAACAACTTTTCAGATTAATGGTTAACAAGTTAAAAAAAAGGACAAAAAGGGTTTGTCATTCGCTACCTTATCTTGCTTGTACTTTGTTCTTGTGGCATTCAATAAGGAATTAAAAAAATAAACATTGTTAAATTCCATTTATGCCTTTTTATTAAGTTGAAGAAAAAGATATATATGAAGGAGAAAATAGCAAGTTATAGTCAATCAAAGTCAACTCCGTCATATAATTTGCCAAAAACTGAAATTCAAGAATCCGAGTTCCGACTCTAATAAAATTAGAACACATAACAAATAAACCAAAATGTAACATCCCAAAAATCAAGACTAAAAATTTCAAATTTTAAATTAATTAAAATCATTATCCAATCAACATCATAAAACCATGGTAAATCAAAATGTATCGATAACATCCAAGAACATTAGAGTAATATAAAAACGCGGAACGATGTGGTGTGTGCACTGCAATCATCCCGGGCTCTTCCCATTCGAACCAGAAGTACATGAAAGATAAACTGAAAACCGTAATCACAAAGCTTAGTGAGTTCTCTAAAATACCATATACCATACATATCAAACATATAATGGGCTCCACCCGTCATCGAGCCCTGCTCGGTATACATATATGTCAGTCATTAGGCCCTGTCCGGTATACAAACAAACAAATAAACATATAATCATATGAACGCATGCAATAATCACAAAGACAAATAACATACAGGTTACTCATCGGGCCCCGCCCGGTAAACATATAAACACATAACACATGCAAGAGTCACGCAGACAACTATCATCCTAACATATCAAATCGTGGGTCGACATTAGTGTCTTCGACCCGCTAAACACAGTGAGGAAACTCACCTATAGCTGCTGAATCTCTAAAATAAATCTTTGTCTGCTAGTCTAAAAAAATCTCGGCGCTAACATCATCAAATAATATCCAATTAATAATTGGATCTCGACCCATATTCAAGAATCTAAGCTACTTGACCAATTTTCCAGGGTAAAATACCATTTTACCCTTTTCCTTACTTGGCCCAAAACTAAGGCCAACCCCGACTACTCAAAAGGCCCAAATTCCTTAAATGGCATTGCAAGGCCCAATAAGGCCCAACTTTAAAATTGGGCCAAAAAATCATTATGGACCTAATCCAAAGAAAATCCATAGTTTATCCATGGCCCAAAGTCAAAATTTCAATGGCCCAACAAGGCCCAAACCCTAAAAGCCCAAGATAAGGCTTACACCGAAAATCCACATGCTGAGTACGCGGGGCGTACTCAGCTTGTACGCTTAGCATACTCCTTCCGGGGCCAGTACGCGCAACATACCAGTTAGGTACGCAACATACTCCCCATAATATCAGTCCACTCTGTTAAGCACTTAATCAATTGAGACCTCTAGCCAAACTCTCAGATCTGATCTTAAAGGGTGACTTAATACGTAAAGTTGGCAACTTTACACCCATGCATGACTTAATGGGGCCCAACACTAAAAAAGAAGCTTAATAAGGTTCTTAACACTTGCATGGACCAATATCTTTCATAAAGTTTTCATTTTTATGAACACACGACCTCCACGGAGCTATGATCTAACATCCATGGCTTCTGGAGTAGATCTTTAGCTCAAATACCCAAAAATGCATAAACGAAGTCCCAAAACTAGATCTAGCATAATGAACCATCAAATAGAGAACTTTATACCTCAATGGCTTGCAATGATGACGATGAATCTGGATTTACAAGCCCAAGCTACTCCCAAGCAACCACCAAGAGTTCTTCTTCTTCTTTCACTAAACACACCTCCAAAATCTCACTTTCAAGCTCAAAACTCACAAGAGGCACTTAAGGTTTCATTTTTAAGGTATAGGGTGATGGAGGTTGATCAATAGAATGTCCAAAAGTGGTTTAAGTTGTTTAAATAGGGTTCAAACACTAAAAATTAAGGTTTGCCCAATCCTTGTGTATGCCCAACGTACTCCCACATACGCCCAACGCACGAGGATGAAGCCTGCGACCAAAAAAGAGCTAGTACGCTAAGCGTACTCATAGAGTACCCCCTGCGTATTAGCTATGGACCAAAATGAAAAGGATTTTGCGTTAGGGGGCTAAAAGGAAACTTAAAAAATTACGAATGTTACAAAAAATACGAGGAGATTATAAAATATACCGTTATATTTGATGGGTTTTAGCCATAAGAACTTTCCTATGTGCGCATGCAAAACCCTAAAGCTTGGATCTAGGCTTTCTTATAAACATGCTTTGAATCCAAGTCTTCTAATGACTAATTAGGTTAAATAACAACATTGAAACAAATCTAGAATCATACCTTTGAGTTCCTTGTTGATCTTGAGGTCTTGGAGCTTCTAGAGTCACAAATGTCACTCCTCTAATGGCTTACAAACACCAAAGCAAGAAGAATGATTTAGGAGAGAGGAGAGGGGAGGAATTTCGACCAGAGGTTCCTTACTTTAGGTCAAGTGTCAAATTCCATCAGCCATAGGGTCTATTTATACTTGTAGACTCCTTAAGGGTTACAACCTAAACCCTAATTGGATAATCTTCTCTTAAGGCTATCCAAATCCATTCCATAGATAAGCCTTTGGACGATTTTGGCTATCCTAACACTCTTAGAATTCGTCCAAAGCATATCCCAATGGATTTACAGTCTAAAGCTTAACTATCAAACAATTGACAGTTTATACCCCTTTATTTAATTAATCTCTTTAAGTCACCAAATTAATTCTAATTAATTCTATGACTTATATTAATCAAATAACAAATATATTATTTACTATATTATTCCCATAATATATTAATAATATTTACTCTCTCTTAATAAACCATCCTATCAAGTTGCTATGGTGAAGGCAACCCAAAAGGACCATGCACAACCGGATCAACTACTTGTCTAATATAGTTACAGCCTTAGACACTATTCCAACAGTCTCCCACTTGGATAAGTCTAGTAACTATATTCGGTTTGCAATCGAAGCTCTCAATGACGCTGTCAACTCTAATCTAATCAATCTTGTCCTTTAGATAAGGGAACGTACAGTCCTCTGTTAGATATCATGCTGACAATTCTATGGAATGGTTAGTCAAGCATTTAGGTTTCTCGATCTCTGATTTATTTTGACATAGAACTTAATCGAACACATCAATTTAGTTCTGACCGGGCCCGACACATAAGTCAAATCAAATCATCGAGCGGCCGAGATATCGCTTTTACCATCTTAGATAAAAGTTACAGATAAACTTCGACTTATATGCATTTACTTATTCATTAACCAACTATACACAATAATGCGTTTTATGACACTGAGTTACTGATGCGTTTTCGCATTATCAATGTACAATCAACTAACAAATAATAAACCATATATCTAGGTTTTAAGACTATATGATATTATCGTCTTGCGATCACCTTTTTTTTTATCGTATCCCATAAGGTGATTCCAGCAAGCGCGGGTTTATTCCAATGCTCAAAACTAGTTCATAAGCACTCATGAACGTTGCAGCAATCCTTTGCTATGTCTAACACCATTTAGACATTCTACACACCCATTCATGACAATCTTCATTCATATCTACTCCCAACATATGAACGATTGTGGACCATTTGAACAATTCGATTATTCCTAATAAACTCAATTATTCTGGAAGTCAAAACTTGCAAAGTGAAACAATAGCTAAACAATTAACATAAGATAGTAACATTACTCATAAATAAAACTCCTTCATTTAATCATCAAATGTCAATTACATTTATCTATTACACGTTTCCAATACTATCTAATCTATGCTAATATCATCCTTCAGCCCAATACTCCTAGCATGCTGCAAGTGCTTAACCCTACTCAGTCCCTTCGTAAGCGGATCTGCTGGGTTATCATCTGATGATATCTTCTTCACTACGAGTTGTCCTTCTTCTACACGATGTCTAATGAAGTGATACTTTCTGTCGATATGTCTTGATCTACCATGATCCCTCGGTTCCTTGGTCAAGGCAATCGCGCCTTCGTTATCACAGAAAATCTCCATTGGCTCCTTTATGGCAGGTACAACTCCAAGATCACCGATGAAGTTCTTTAGCCATATTGCCTCCTTCGACGCTTCGCTTGCTGCAATGTACTCTGATTCGCACGTTGAATCAGCTACGGTTTCCTGCTTGGAACTCTTCCATGTCACTGCTTCTCCGTTTAGGGTAAAGACCCAGACCGACTGCGAACGGTAGTTGTCCCTGTCGATCTGAAAACTGGCGTCACTATACCCTCGCACCTTCAAGTCATCACTCCCTCCGAGGACTAAGAACCATTCCTTCATCCTCCGAAGGTACTTAAGGATGTTTTTCACCGCAATCCAATGTGCTTTTCCAGGATTCCCTTGATATCTGCTAACCATGCTCAAAGCGAAGGCTACATCAGGGCGAGTACAAGTCATAGCGTACATGATTGAGCCAACTGCGGAAGCGTATGGTACTCGGCTCATTTCTGCTATCTCAGCTTCGGTACTCGGACTTTGAGTCTTACTCAATTTGGCATTACTTTGTATCAGTAGTTCTCCCTTCTTTGAGTTTTCCATACTAAAACGTTTTAGTACCTTCTCTAAGTAAGTGTTCTAACTAGGTCCAATTAGTCTCTTACTTCTTTCTCTTACTATCCTTATTCCCAAAATGTAAGAAGCCTCTCCGAGGTCCTTCATAGCGAAGCGCTTCCCGAGCCAGGACTTAACCTCCTGCAGAGTCGGGATGTCGTTTCCTATGAGTAATATGTCATCGACATATAGAACGAGGAAGCTTACTATACTCCCACTGGCTTTGACATATACACAAGATTCGTCTTCGCTTCGTACAAATCCAAACTCTTTGACTTTCTCATCGAAGCAAAGATTCCATCTGCGAGATGCTTGCTTAAGTCCATAAATGGACTTCTCAAGCTTACACACTCTATTCGGATGCTTCGGATCCACAAACCCCTCTGGCTGAGCCATGTAAACATCCTCAGCCAACTTTCCGTTAAGGAAAGCGGTCTTGACATCCATTTGCCAAATCTCATAATCATGAAATGCGGCAATTGCTAGCATCACTCTAATAGATTTAATCTTCGCAACTGGTGAGAAGGTCTCATCATAGTCAACTCCGGGAGTTTGAGTAAAGCCCTTCGCAACCAATCGTGCTTTATATGTGTGTACGTTCCCATCCACGTCGGTCTTCTTTTTGAAGATCCATTTGCACCCAACGGTCTTACGTCCGGGCACATAATCAACCAAATTCCAAACTTGGTTATCATACATGGATTGGATCTCGCTATCCATTGCCTCTTTCCACTTTGCAGACTCCGGGCCTGCCATGGCTTCCTTATAGCTATTAGGTTCATCAAGGTTTACTAGTCTACCATCACTAATATACGTGTCCCCTTCGGTAGTAATATGAAAGCCATAAAACTGGGGATGAACTCTAACTCTATTGGAACGTCTAAGAGGTAAGGATTCGTCAATCGGTTCAACCGGAGTTTCCTCCTCGGGTTGAGTGCCAGCGGTAGAGGTTCCTTCATCTATCGACTCTTGAATCTCTTCAAGTTCGATTTGCCTCCCACTGTCTCCTTGGCTCATGAGTTCTCGCTCTCGGAAAACTCCTCTCCTCGCAACGAAGACAACATTGTCCTTCGATCTATAGAAGAGATATCCAAAGGATGTCTGCGGGTAGCCGATGAAAATACATCGCTCACTTCGAGGTTCAAGCTTGTCGTGAGTATCTCGTCTTACGAAAGCCTCGCAACCCCAAACCTTGATATGTGCCAACGAGGGAGCTTTCCCTGTCCACATCTCGTGAGGTGTTTTGGCAACCTTCTTAGTAAGGACTCGGTTAAGGATATGGGCGGCAGTCTCTAAGACATACCCCCAAAAAGAGATTGGTAGTGAAGCACGACTCATCATAGAGCGAACCATATCTAATAAGGTTCGATTACGCCTTTCTGCCACACCATTCAACTGCGGTGTCCTAGGAGGCATCAATTGTGAAACTATTCCACACTCCTTGAGATAATCGTGGAATTCAAGACTTAGGTACTCTCCTCCTCGATCGGATCGAAGCATCTTGATTTTCCTGCCCAATTGATTCTCCACTTCATTCTTGAACTCTTTGAACTTTTCAAAGGTGTCTGACTTTTGCTTGATTAAGTAGATATATCCATATCTACTATAGTCATCGGTAAAAGTCACATAGAAGCGGTTCCCATCCTTCGTGGTTGATCTAAATGGTCCACATACATCGGTATGTATTAGGTCCAATAGACCCTCGCCCCTTTCACATGTACTTGTGAAGGGTGACTTAGTCATCTTTCCAAGTAAACAAGACTCGCATGTGTCATCTTCCCTAAGGTCGAATGACTCCAACACTCCATCCTTTTGGAGTTGGGCTATGCGTTTCTTGTTGACATGTCCAAGACGACAATGCCACAAGGATGCTTTATCCATACTAGTGGAAGAATCAATATTCAAAACATCATTTCCTAAGTTATCAACAATCATAACAGTTTCATATATTCCATTACATGGTATAGCTTCAAAGTAAAAGACACCATTTAGATAAGCCAAAATAGAACCATTCTCATTATTAAAAGAAAATCTAAATCCCTGTCTATATAAACCATGAAATGAAATGATGTTTCTAGCCATTTCTGGTGAATAGCAACAATTGTTCAAATCTAAAACCAAACTATTCCTAAGCACTAAAGAATACACTCCAATCTTGGTCACAGGCGACGATCTTCTGTTCCCCATGATTAGATTGATCCTTCCTTGCTCCACATCCCTACTTCTTCTTAGTCCCTGCACATTAGAACAAATGTGATAACCACAACTGGTATCAAGAACCCAAGAAATAGCATGATTATAATCATTAGATTTGATTGTGTATATACCTGCGAAAGATGGCTTGATCTTTCCTTCTTTGATCGCTTGCAGGTAATCCGGGCAGCTTCTCTTCCAATGTCCTATCTTGTGGCAGTGGTGGCACTCTGCCTCCTTCGGGTTAGAGCAGGGCTTAGCGGGATCAACTTTGGTCCCACTAGAAGAGCCACCATCTCGGGCTTTCACCTTGCGATAGTTCTTCGATGAAGCTTTCCTCTTCTTTCCCTTCCCTTAACCAATAGCCAAGACAGGAGCAGCGGGCGGATTGGGAGTAGGTGCAACAGACTTGTCCTTGAAGTTGCTCTCAGCAACCCTCAAGAGACCTTGGAGTTTGCTTAGGGTGACCTCTTCTTTGTTCATGTGGTAGGTCATCCTAAATTGGTTGTACATCGGAGGCAAAGAGTGAAGCACCATGTCGATCGCCAAGTCTTCCCCGAAGTCAACATTTAACTTGCGAAGGCGGTCGACATACCTTTGCATCTTTTGCAAGTGCACGGTAAGAGATTCTCCATGACCCATCTTCGCGGAAATCATGTTAGTGAAAATCTCATACCGCTCTTGTCTCGCGTTTTGGTGGTACCTCTCCAATAAGTCTTGGTGCATCTCGTACGGGTACATGTCCTCGTAGGACTTTTGGAATTCGGAGTTCATGGTAGCAATCATGATGCAATGTACCTTCGTTGCATCTCGCTCATGAGTTTCAAAGGCGGTGATTTCGGCTGGAGTAGCGATTTCGGTGTTGATTTTCTCGAGCTTCTCATCGAGGACATACTCCTTGTCCTCATAGCGAGCAATGGTGCGAATGTATCTTATCCATTCGCTAAAGTTCGTTCCATCGAAGGTGACCTTTTGGCAAAGGCTCATCAACGTGAATGAACTAGCAGCAGCGTTGTTTGCGTTCGACATCTATAATTAGAAAAGGACAAAGATAGATTAGAATATGAATCCCTAATTATCACCCAATAAGAAAAATTAGGGCTAGGATCCAACAATAACATTTACATATTAGAAAAGGGATGCCGTAATCTAACATGCAAATAAATTGAAGGCAAGTGAATGACGATTCACTAATTCTCCATCACAAAACCTAAACTATTAGTCCTAAGTGTTTTTGAGAATTCCTAGGTTCAGATGAGATTCATTGAAACTATTCAATGGCATGTTTAAATCTCGATATGCCCCTCTTGTTTGTGACTGGGATGCCGAGGATCACAAAGCGGGTGTGAATTACCATGCAAATTCACATGGTGCCTTCATTGTAACGATCACCTATTCGATGTGCCGGTAAACCACACACGCTCCATCGAACTATGATAAACAATGAATCACCCTTTGCCACCTTCGCTTAGAACCAATTAGTGTGCCGGTAAACCACACACGCTCCACTAACATCTTAGCAAGGTGCAAAGTGTAATTTCATGGGTTTGCATCAATTCACTTTTCCTAAAGTAACTAGGATTGGGAAATTTTAAAAGTATGTGTAGTTACTTTATATTTCTTATTATACTTTTAATGAGAGGATGAGGTTGCCCTATCCTACCCGTTCGGCTAACGACCCTCCACCAATCAAGCAAGCGGTGGGTGTGAGTGTACACCCATTAAGCGCCATTTTATAGGCCGCAACCTTATACCCACCTTATAGATCGGCTTCGTGAATGAGGCCTACTAACGGTAAGACTAGCATTTAGTTATATATATATATATATATATATATATATATATATATATATATATTATACTAGTAATATCATATTAGTATAGGGTTGTATTTTAAACCTTTTAAAATCTTTGAGTTTGAAATTTAAGTTGTCTAAATTAAAACTTTTAATCACAAATATAAATTTCAAAAAAAACTTGAGGGCAAGTTTTAAACATTTAAAACATGGAGGATCAAATAACAAATAATTCCAATTAACAATTAATATCCTAATTATCTATATTTGATTTTATCCAAGATAATTACCAAAATAATTAATTAATTATCATATAAGGAAATTAAATATTTTATTAGTTGATAATTACCTTTAACTAGATCAAGATAATAGTCATATATATCAAAAAATCGGATTTAGATTGATCTATTATGATTAAGGTAAGTTTCCACAAGATAATTATGAAAAAATCCCGAATCTGGCCATTCCTGACGCCTGGACTCGCCGAGTGCACAAGGGGACTCGCCGAGTCAGGCCTACTCGCCGAGTCCACCTTGGGACTCGCCGAGTTAGTGACTCAGAAACCTAATAATCGAATTTTGCAGGTATGTTTCAGTTAATCAAGCAACAATTTAAAGAAAACCAAACCTGGCTCTGATACCACTGATGGGTTTTAGCCATAAGAACTTTCCTATGTGCGCATGCAAAACCCTAAAGCTTGGATCTAGGCTTTCTAATAAACATGCTTTGAATCCAAGTCTTCTAATGACTAATTAGGTTAAATAACAACATTGAAACAGATCTAGAATCATACCTTTGAGTTCCTTGTTGATCTTGAGGTCTTGGAGCTTCTAGAGTCACAAATGTCACTCCTCTAATGGCTTACAAACACCAAAGCAAGAAGAATGATTTAGGAGAGAGGAGAGGGGAGGAATTTCAACCAGAGGTTCCTTACTTTAGGTCAAGTGTCAAATTCCATCAGCCATAGGGTCTATTTATACTTGTAGACTCCTTAAGGGTTACAACCTAAACCCTAATTGGATAATCTTCTCTTAAGGCTATCCAAATCCATTCCATAGATAAGCCTTTGGACGATTTTGGCTATCCTAACACTCTTAGAATTCGTCCAAAGCATATCCCAATGGATTTACAGTCTAAAGCTTAACTATCAAACAATTGACAGTTTATACCCCTTTATTTAATTAATCTCTTTAAGTCACCAAATTAATTTTAATTAATTCTATGACTTATATTAATCAAACAACAAATATATTATTTACTATATTATTCCCATAATATATTAATAATATTTACTCTCTCTTAATAAACCATCCTATCAAGTTGCTATGGTGAAGGCAACCCAAAAGGACCATGCACAACCGGATCAACTACTTGTCTAATATAGTTACAGCCTTAGACACTATTCCAACAATATTTTGATCAACATTGAAGTTTAACCAGTTTTATTATTTTTCCTTTTTCTTTAAACCATTGGTGGCACTACTGAATTGCAATGCTTTTCTATGATTTAAACTCAATTTTAAAAGGAAAGGAGTGTAAATTAAAAAAGAAAGATTGAACAAATTCTAGCCTTTTTAGGATTCTAGACGTCTAATGGATTAAAAGGTCCTTCTGCATTCCATCTGTTAACAAATGATATTATTTATCAATAGTCGGGATGGCGTGATTGGTCCAACATTAGGGCAGAGCTAATTGTAGTGCAAGTTTGTTGCCTTTTGGATTTCAGGATAGATTTGGAATACAAAGGATTAAATGGGTTTTGAGTGCAAGTGAGTTGCCGCCGGGTCGATATTCTCAGGTTGTAAGGGTAGTCCTCACATAAGAATCTTCAAGGAAAAGATCGCATGGAAATTGGTTATCCCTTTTAAGGACAACAAAGTCAGGACTTGGAAGTACTTGTGTCGCTCAATATGGTTGGCAGTTGTTTATCGAAGGACTCTTGGGTCTGAGCGCTACCGTTACTAGGGAAGGAGCGGTGGCGAGTGGATGATGATGGTCACTTGCACCAGAATTAACAAAGGAATTTTAGAATCATATTGGTTGAAGACGGTTAGAATGCAAAGATCCTTCAGTAAGTGGGTAGTTGGGTTGGTGATCCGTCCGTTCTGGTAAAGGGCTATTGTTTTATGCCACAAGCTGAGGTGGCTTAAGGATTTGGAGTTGTATCATGGGAAGTACTTCAGATTATTAAGCTCACTGAGAATTTAGGAAATGTTTATTTGTGGATTGGAATAGCATAGTCGAATCCAAGTGAGGGAGAATCGTTTGGCCTAAAGGTTACACAAGGATGGATATTCGGGTTTCCTTGAACATCAGTAGTGATGCATGGTGGGCATGTGGATGGATCCAGGTTGAGGTTTATGTTAGAGTCTCTTTCCATGATTATGTGAAATTAATGCTTTAGGAGTCGAAGCATAACCCGAACCTTTGAGTGGGTATAGTCAGAAGCGGGTCCGACTCATAATGATTATGTTTGGTTTGGTAGATGGACTGTAAAACCATGGGTTGGGCCCATGGGAGTATGGAAGTGTTGTAAGACTACGGGGCAGCTGTAACATTCACAAGGTTGGTGGGTTAATGTAGGAATGTTGTAAGACTACGGGATAGTCGTAGCATACAAAAGATGATAGGTTGTCATGGAAGTGTTGTTAGTTTGCGATGGGATCATAACATTCACTAGAATGAGGTAGGCTACTGTGGGAGTGGTCGTGGGACTGGGGAATGATCAGTGCATGCTCGGGTCGAGGCAGACAGTATTGTCGGAAGATTACTCTTAGTTGGTATGAGGATCGTCAGAACCGAAGCGAGGTTACACCTATACAACACTCGATTAGGTGAGATCCTTAGGCAAGGCCCGTTCGATTATGCAGTCTGGGTGAGACCCGTGGGCGAGGCCCGTATGCTTATGATAGTACGGGTGGGACCCGATGGAGATTGATTGGGCAAGGTTTTGGATTACGTTTAGAATAAATCAACTCTGTGGCCAGTGATTGGTATTCCTGTTATGTATAAGCTAGGGTAGCCTTTATCAGTTAGAATCTCAGTAGGAGCCTGGTTATTGGATCAGGTGTGAGGCTATCAGTTACAACAATAGATTGAGGATTTTATATTTTAGTTTAGTGAAAGGTCGCCATGTAATTAGAATATTTCAGATAAAATGTAAGTGTAAATCTTTGGGTTTCGAGATATGGGTCATGTATCAGGTTAGAAAATGGGTGGGGCTCACATTGAGAGTTGAAGAATCGTTTTATCATTAGTTTTTGGTTAAGGAATTTGTCTCTCAAGGATATCAGTTGGATAATATAGGACCAATAGGACGGTTCTCAGTTCAGATTGTAGTGTGGGGTCCTAGTGGTTATGTTTCAGGATGGTCCTACCTGTGTGGAGGTCAGGAAAAGTTTTGGGGGTTTCAGAAATATAGCAGTGAGGTACTGGAGCGATAGTTAAGGGATCAATGAATTGTTCGCCATTAGGGTGCATGAGTTCGGTTAAAGTTAGGTTTCGATGGTAGCATCGAAAGGTAGTGTAACATTCCGATGACGAGGCCTTTGGTCCAAATGCCAGGCGTTTGTCATAGAATGCTAGGCGTTCAAACGCCCGACGTTCTATGATGGACGTCATGCGTTTGCATGCAGAGACCAAACCCTAATTTTAGGGTTTTCACCCTATTTAAAGAACATTATGGCCTCAAACCCTTCACCACTCTAGCCTCCAACCTCCATCCTCATTTCGAAAGCCCTAAGTGTATATGAGATTTTGAAGCCTTGGTTCATCTTTTTGGTATCATTTAGTGTTCTTGATAAGAGAAGGAAGATCTTTGGAGTATTGTGGTTTCTCTCTAGCTTGTGGATATGGACTCTTGACATCTTGGAGCATCATTTTGAGGTATAAAGTTCAAATCGTAATGACTCATTTGTTAGATCTTGATTTAGGGCTAGTTTATGTTCTTTTTGGCCCCAAAGACTTGATCTTTGTGAGTTTGGAATGCTGTAGAGGTTTGAACTACCCTTTCAAGCATAATAGCGAGTTTAGAATCATAAAAATGTAATCTTGGGTTTTAAGAATCTTCCATGCAAGAGTTTTGGAGCCTTATAGTTGATTTTGAGTTAGGATCTTGGTGTTAGGCTCACTGTAGCCATCCATGGCCATAAAGTTTGCAATTTTATGGCTTTACACATTCCATTATGATTGGATCTGAAGTTTGGACATAAGATCTTAAGTCATTAAGACAATTGTTTGGAAGTTGGTAATCAACGAGCAAACGCCAGGCGTTTGCATAGGGACGCCCAACGTTCGGTCGCCAGGCGTCATGGGGTGGAACACCGACGTTCTCAGCAGAAGCCCAATGGATCGATTTTGGGCTTTGGACCATTAGAGGTTTTAGACTTAGTTTAGTTGGGCTTATATATAATGGGCAAAATGGTCATTTTGCTCTCATCATGATGATGAATGGACTAGACCATGGGTTTGGGTTAAACCCTAATTATTTATTGGGTTTGTTTTTGGTTTTGGTTTAGTGCGAGGAGTAGGGTTCGCTGCGGATCGAATGTTGTCTCAGTTATCATCAGTAGAGGTGAGTTTCGCCTCATTGTACCGTAGGTAAAAGGCACCAATGCCAAGTGCCAACCCACTAGTTTTCGGTTTTCTATTAGTAGAGGGATGCCTTAGGGATTGTATATAGTCACGTAGGATAGAATGAGGACTCTTGATCTAGGCTCTCTTACCTGTTCCTTGTTTGGTTGTGGTTCTAGGGTAGGATCACCTGTACGGGTGTCCATTTCACCTCTGATTATATACGACCATGCATTTCTTGGATTATTGCTACTTAATATGTCGCTATGCTATGGTGATCTGCTAAATCTGTATTCTGGTATCGAGTACGTTGTTATGTTGTAGAGATCTGTTAGATCGGTATCCTGGTATGTAGGATGTTGCTATGCTATAGTGCATTGTTGGATCTATATGTTATTTGTACTTACTGGTTATCATCTGGTGGAGTGCCCTATGGACTATCTGTGGTTATGTAGGATAGCCTAAGAACTATTGGTTTAAGCTTTCTTGCATGTTCCTTGTTTGGTTATGGCTCTAAAGTATGATAAACTGTTCGGGTGGCTATCTCACCTCTGGCTACTAATGGTTACACATTTCATGGAGGTTAGGTGGTAGTGGGACTGCGTGCTGTGAGAGTACTAGTAGGCGGGAGTGAGTTGTATGATTGTTTTTTTTACTGTATTATGTGCCTGTTTGATCCTTGTTTGTTTATATGTCGACATATGGTGGTGGTGGGTTGACGCGGTCTTACTTTGTGTTGTAGGCCAAGATACCCGGTGTAGGCCGACTGTAAGCCGAAGGCACGGAGGCTCTGGTAGAGCGGTTGGGTTGAGGCGGTAAGACAACAAACCCTAGGTATTCCATCCCGATGGCTGAGTAGACCTGATGCATGCTTGTATGTTTATCGTACATGGTATTTTAGGGGAAACTCACTAAGCTTTATGCTTACCCAGTTGTTTATGGTTTCAGGTATCATTGGTGATTGCGGGAAGGCGAAGGAGGGATTGTACACACTCATCAACAACATTGAGGATTCCGCGTTTTCTATGATACTCTGATTTTTAATAAATGTAATTTGGAATAAACGTTTTTCTTAATAATGAATTTACAAATTGGAAAGTTTTACCTTAATAAAAATGAAAAATTTTTGCTGTGAAAAACGGGACGTTACAGGTAGTTAGGAGTACGAGTCAATCTTTTTGGCGGATCGGGGATTCAAGAGGAATCGGTCGGAGTGTCTGGTCGTTAGGAGGGTAGTAATGAGTGATTTCGAGGACGAAATTTAAATTAAGTGGGGGAGAGTTGTAACACCCTGTTTCGAATCGTTTCTTAATTCGGGGCCGTGACCCGAAGATCAGTTATCATAAGGCTATGGGCCTTGGGTAAGGAGAGATTTAGACCCCCTTAGACATGGATAATATAGATTATGTGATCCAAGAGTTCGGTTTGTGTTTTGGAGCCCAAGGGTATAACCGTAAAGTGATAGTTCGGGCCTTCTAAAAATTTTAGATTTAAACTCGGGAAGTTTAAGGAAAAGGAAAGTTTATATAATGGTAGAGCTTCTCATTACCTTTTTGTGGATATAAAGAACGTCGAAATCAGACTTAGAATGAAGAAGTTATGGCCTTTGGAAGATCGGATGTTTTGGTCCCTAGTCGAGTATGCTGGGCATACTTACTCGATGGCTTGGATGCGGAGGCACCCACGTATGCTGGGCGTACGCTCATTAGGCGAAAACCTTAATTTTTAGGGTTTGTGCCCTATTTAAACACCTTAAGTTACTTTAGGAGTTTCTTATGACTAGCCTCCACCTTTCCAAACCCTAAGTTCCCTTTTGAGTGCTTGAGCTTAGAAGGGAACCTTGAGTGTGTTTTTGATGATTTTAAAGGAAATGGAACTGTTAAAAGTTGCATTTATGTGGCTAGAGCTTGTGGATCCAGAATCATCACTATCTTGGAAAGATATTTGAGGTATAAAGCTCTTAACTTGATGGTTCATTTTGTTAGATCTAGTTAAGGCTTGTTTTTGTGCTTTTTATGGTCCTTTAAGTCATGCATGAGTATGAGCTACTCTAGAAGATAAGGATGGTAGATCTTGGCATTTTTGAGGTCCATTATTTATAAAAATGCAATTTTAATGAGTTATAATGGACCATTCATGAGTTAGGGTTCTTATTAGGGATTTTATTGAGTAGTGGGTCCCATTAAGATATGCAAATGAGTAAACTTGCCAACTTTACGTGTTAAGACATCATTTAGTGTCAGATATAAGAATTAGACATAGTGGCTTAACTGATTAAGCACTTAATGGCAAGTTGGTCTTGTTGCAAAGTACGTTGGGCATACCCAGCTCGTACGTTGGGCGTAAGTCTGAGTACGCCAGGCGTACTCAGCAGCCTTGCTTTTTGTTAACTTTTGCGATTTAGGCCATATTTGGACTATTAGGGTTTTGGGTCTTGTTGGGCCAGTAGTCTTTCTAACTTTGGGTCATTGTTAGGCTTTAGGCCTTCTTGGATTTGTGTCCACAATGGGCTTTGGGCCTCATTGTGGAATTTACGCCATATTGGGCTTTTTGGAACCAATGGGTTGGGCCTTAGTTATTGGGCCAAGTGAGGAAAGGGTAAAATGGTCTTTCACCCTGGGAGTTGGACATATTAATGAGATTCCTAGTTATAGTTTATGGCCCAATTATTAATTGGGGTTTTATGTGATTGGTTAGCGAGGGGATTTTCCGAATCAGCAGTCCAGGCATTTATCTGGTTGTTTTAGCAGTTTGAGGTGAGTCTCCTCTCAGCGTTTAGCGGGTCGAAGGCACTAATACCGGCCCATGTTTTTATATGATTAGGATGCTACTTGTTTGTGTGACTCCTGTATGTGTAGTATGTGATATGTATACCAAGCGGGGCCTGATGAGTGTATTGTATGATATTTGTCTTAGTGATTCTTGCATGTGTTTTATGTCTCTCTCTCTCTCTCTCTCTATATATATATATATATATATATATATATATATATATATATATATATATATATATATATATATATATATATATATATATATATATCGGGCGGGGCCCGATGGTTGTTGGGCATAACCCATTGTATGTTTGATATGTATGGTATGGGGTATTTTCGGGAACTCACTAAGTTTCGTACTTACGGTTTTTTGTTTATGTTTCAGGTTCTTCCGGATCGAAGGGAACAGTCTCGGAATGATCGCATTGCACACACCACGTTGTTTCGCATTTTGCTCATTTGATGTACTTGGATGACTATTAACATACTCTGATTTTCCTTTATGGTTTTATAAACATATTTTGGATGATGATTTTATTATTAATAAAATGAAATTTTTAGTCTTAAATTTTGGGATGTTTGAAAACCTTTAAGTCAATTATCTCCTCTCCCTGTCTTTGTCGCTCAAAGTTGCTGTGTACAACTTGTGATCTATCCATTTCAGTTAATAGCACCCATGTTGGGAGCAGAGCAGCTACATTACATATAAGACCTCTGACATAGCGACTGTATTACATATAAGACCTCTAGCATGTACAACGAACAAAATAAACGGTAAATATATAAACATTCTCTCAGTTAAATTTTCTTTTACAAAAATTAGACCTACAAAACCTACATTTTAGTTATTTGTTTCAAGAACATTTCATTTTAATCTGTCCCTCACTTCATTTTATCACTAAAAGTTTAATGTGTTACAAAACTGATTTTGATTATGAGTTTTTCACCTTTTAATAAAAACATACTCATAAGTGAGAAAAAACAAATAAGGAACAAATAAAGCATGGAAATATATGAAAAAACAAACAAGGAACAAATAAAACATGAAAGTAGGGATGAAAATTTGGCCTGAAAACCCGAACCGAACCGAATTAGACCCGAATAAGTAATTCGATTCGGTTTTCGGGTATCTATATAAAGCTTATTCGGTTTTCGGGTTATTCGGTCCGGGTTACCCGAATAAGGGCTTATTTGGTCCAAAAGGACCGAACCGAATATGAAAATTCACATTTTTTTCCTTTGCACGATTGCTTATTCGGTCTTGTGTTCTATCGATCGTTACCAAAAATACCCATGTGATACACCATAAAAAATCAACGAAATTGATATTCGATCATCCGGTAGCGTATTACACCAAATCGACAGTAGCGTATTACACCAAATCGACGACATTACTCTTTGATCGATTGAGGTTTTTCTCATCCTTGCGAGTTGCATCTGCTGCCCTTGTGAGTTGCGATAACCTTGAATCTTTGATCGGTCATCACTAGTTCAAAGTTCAAAGTCCATTAACGATAAGAAAAAAAATCGGCCCTTGAGTTTGGAAAAATATCGTCTCCTCATCCTCGTTTTCTAGTTTCTATTATGATCAAACTCCATTCAAGTCATGGAAAATTGGGTTCCAAATCAAGAAACTCAAGTAAGTATTTGTATCTTAATCTACTACTCAATCTTTCAATGTGTATTTGTAAATGTAATTTGGTTTATTTGGATTATTCGGGTTATTTGGCTCCTTAATCATATTGTACATGTTATTTGGGTTATTCGGTTCGGAACCAAACCGAACCGAATAATACCCGAACCGAACCGAACCCGTATTGCTTATTTGGTTTGGTTTTCGGTTTATACAATTACCCTTATTCGGTTTTCGGTTTATTCAGGTTCGGGTCGGTTCGGTTCGGTTCCGACCCGAATAACATCCCTACATGAAAGTATGATATTAATACTAAGAGCATCTCCAATAATATATTTTTTAAAAGGTTAATAATATGAAAAACAATTCAGAAAGTGTATTTTTACTGTTGGAGATTATGTATGTAAAAGTTGCAAACTAAAGAGAATAAGAGACTACACAATGTTAAAGTTTACGAGAGTCTAGAGGTATACACGTTAGAAGGAAGTTGATTTGTTGATCAAACTCCTAAGTAGGAGATTGTGAAGTTGTGGATACTAACTGTTTCTTACAGATGTCAAGGATGTCTCACATTGAAAATGACGAGTATGAAGAATATAATACGAAGCCAGGGATGATATTATGTTATTGTCCTAGTTTATTTGTCACTAACTAGCTCAATAAACAAAGCATCAATATAATTCTAAACTTCACTCGAGATCAGTAATAAATCTCTATAATTCGTCCGTAGACCTGACTCATCACATGAACCGCATAATTATTTACCTTTTTTATATTTTATTATTACTTTTTAATTGTGCACTTGATGTTTGAACAGTGAATACCTAAAACAGTTGTGTACAATGACGCTAAAAAAAATAATCCCATACAAACAAATAAATAATAATGTGCCACAAGCACCAATTTATGTATTTATTACAAATTAATATAAATATACATTATACATACAAAAAAAATATTCCGAAAACCAGAAAAGTACTCGTATCACCATATCAGCACTGTATATAACAGACTCCCCTTCCACATATATAAACGATAGTACACCAACTCACCACTACTAAGTGAAAACACGATAACACAAAATAAAAACTCCATGATAAAACCGTCTTAATGCCAATAAATCTCCTTTACTTAAAACTTTTTACGAGCATTTTCACATGCCTGCTACCTTCGAATTGGTTTTCTTAGGTTGACTTGATTTTGTAGCTCCCGTTTTAGTTTTATTAGTAGAACCAGAACCAGCTGCTGCTGCAGTTCTTTCAGCAATTCTCTTTTGTCGTTCAATTGCGATCTCTTCCATTTTCTTTCGAATCTCATCTTCCTGTTTCACGATAGAAAAACACACATAATCAGTTTACTGTTTACCTAAACATTTACTATCATACTTTATAAATTAAAATTAAAATTAGTTTCCATACCTGTTCTCTTTTGCTCTTATGAACAACCGGTCGACTCACAAAGGGTAACCTCTTGTCACCCGGGAGAGACCTTGACAAAGGTTTGGGCTTTACCACCTTTTTCGTTTTGGGTTTGACCGGAGTTGGCTCTTCAACTTGATCTTTAGTCTCAACTGGGGCCGGCTTTGGTTCAGACTTAGTGAACTGAACCTCGGCCCCATAGTCCAATTCCGGGGTCCACGAAGACCTGACAGGTGGCTCGACCCCGGAATCACGTGACACCATCAGATAAAGCTCATCCGGCTCATAGAACCCGCTCTTCACCTGACCGTCGGTTGCATCGGGCTTAGCCACCCCCTCCACCATGCTAACATCGGTTGACCGCCATTGTGATTCGTATGGAGCCGTCGTTTGCGGTTGTACCATGAAAGAATCATCGATCGGTACAATCTTTTTGGTTGTTTCCAATGAAAAAGCATTTTTCATTGAACCAAAGTCGTCGTTGAATGTCGAATTTACCATTGTACCCTCGGAGTTCTTGACAACAAACCAATCTTCTTCCCGTTTGTTTCTGATCATTGAAGATTCAGATCCAAGATCCCGGAAACCAGTATTTCCGTCTGTTGATTCTCCGTATCTTTGTGAAATTACCATATCGCCATCCGAAGAATCACGCCCCCTCATCCGAACACCGTTTTCAAAATCTTGAGGGTTGACTTTTCTTGATTCGTTGACTCCGGTTCTTTCAGGAACCACAAACGAATCGTTGTTAATCCCGGTTTTCGGTTGATTCTTCACATAATTTTCGGATCCCATGTCCATATCGTTTTTGATTGTGAAATGTTCATCTTGAACATCATCATCTTTCAAGAGCAGATTTTGAAACGCATCCCAGTTTTCATTTCGTTTTCCCGATTCAGTATCCGAATCCGCGCCTTTTTTCTTCTTTTCATGCGATTTAGATGATTTGCTATGATGTTTCACCAAAGACTCAAGAACACCATCGACTTCATCTTCATCAGAATTATCACTGCCGCCATCGGAATTCTTTCTGTTGGAAGTAATATAATTAATGTTCCGAATAACTACCGTTTTCGAAGACTTCTTCTTGTTCTTTTTAGTCGACTTTTCATGCTTCGATACAGTACCGGAATCGCTTACGGAATCGGAATCACCGTCTCCGTTGCTATCATCTTCTTCTTCCTCAGATGATTCCGATAATCGAGGCTTTGACTTCTTTTTAGAAGATGATCTGTGGTGGCGCCCATGGCCGGAATCATCATTTGTGGGCCAACTCATATGAGGGGGATAATACGGAGGCATACCAGGGTATGGATATGGGTATCGTGGGCCTTGTGGGCCCTGAAAATTGTACATATATTGAGGAATCTGGTTTGGCCATGGATGCTGCATCGTGACATTTGCAGGAGTAGATGGTGCCTGATCTGTGTTATCTGCATCAAAAATCTTTATAAGACACTCTCTTTGTGATCAAACAAGTCATATTTCGAACCTAAAATTCTCATGAATTATCAACATTTAGATTGTTTAAAAGTTTGTAATTGATAGTATTTCTTATAATTCAAAAAGGGATTCTTGTTTTTTCTCTCAATCTATACAGAACTTTGATAATCAAGTTTCCTGAAATGTCTTGTTTGACTACAAAAGTCAAAACATGCATCTTCTATTGTCATAGATGTTTTATTATTGTTTCATCTTTTTTCTTTTTCCTATTTATGCAACAAAGTAATTTTTTACACAAAAAATCCAACAACATTTCACTCTAGGACCAAAATATGCAACATTGTAATTAGGAACCTGTTACCTCATGATGTGGCACTGGTAAAATGCTTATTTATGCAACAATGTTTAGCCTTTTCACCAATTTATGCAATAACCTCCAATGTTTTAACTTTTTTAGCATTTAAATGCTTAATAATGCAACAAAATTTGTCACCTTCTGGATTATTCTGCTCGGAGTTGAGATCATTCATTAGAGCTGAAGCATTACTTTCAGTGGCAATCAAGATTCCAGAGGTACCAGTGTAAGCTAATTCTGAAGGAGGATATGCTGCCATTGCTGCTAATTCATCCATCCATAGACCATCATTATGCTTCTTCTTGCATAACTCTATGAATTCTATGCACGCTTCCCTATATTAAGCACAAATTCTTACAAGTTTAAATAAGCGACCCACAAATTGCAAAAAGAACATGAGTGTCTCGTTTGTTGGTGACCTAATTGGCATTTGTTACCTTAATCGTGAGGCTCCAAAACTATCGGCAAACAAAATGAGATCATTCATGTTTTCGGTTTCAAATCCTGCAACGAGTGCACGTGCATAAGCCATTGCTTGTTCTTTCCGAAGCATTGCTTTTCGTGTCTCCAATAATCGTTGAAGTTGAATCCTGAAAAGAATACAAATTACAGAAGTCAACCTTAGTTGTGTTGACTTTGTGAATCTTTGATTAATTTATTTATAAGGAATATTAATTTACTTGGAACTTTCTTCTTGTACATCGTCACCGGCTTCTCCAGCTTTGAGCTAAAACGAAAAATGTAAATTAGATATGAATTTGAATCCTATGTTTCGTAAATGGAGGTATAGTTGACTTTAATAAGTCAACTAGTCAAGTTTAAGATATTAAAATGACATATTTTGTTACGATTATGCCACATAGCTATTCATAAAGTTTCAATTAGGCATCTGAACTACAAATAATCACTTATTTATGCAATGAGTTTTTAACAATTTATGCAACGAAATGGATTTCTTACCAATTTGTGCAAACCATATTTCAATTTATTACCAATTTATGCATCCAATCTGGTTAATAATGCATCGATTGGTAGCAAACTGAAAGATGCATACATGAAATGGTAATAAATACAAGTCAGGGGTATTTTTGTCATTTTTTCCAGATTGGTGAGAATGAAAGTACCTTGGAGGGATCAGTAGACTTCTTGGTGCTTCCATCAGATGATAAGCTTCCTCCTAACAAATCAAAAACAAGATGAAGCTGCACTTAAACACCAAAAAAATCAAAATCACAAGTAGTTTCAGGCGTTGACTTTTTGACATTCAAGTAATACCTTCGCCTGCATGTTCTTCACCATCGTTGCTATGAACAGAATTCTCGATCTGTAAAATCTCTCTTTCTATTCTTATAAACCTCTCAAGAACTTCAGGGGAGTTTATGAAGCGCACAAGCCTACAAAAACGAAACCCCACGTGATTAACCCGATTGTGATAAAATTACCTATATACCCTTTTAATTGTTATGAATTATTGATACTGATGTCAAGTTTCCCACATGGCACGTGGCTATTTTAGGCATCTGATTCGTAGTCCAACGTTATTATCAAACTACATCTACAATGAATGTTCAAATCCGAGCTCCCCCAACTAGTTTGTGATAAAATTACCAATCTACCCTTGTTACCCTTATGATTTATTGATGTCAAAATCCCCTTATTTTGACATTGACACATTGATATTTTAAGCATCTGATTAATAGTCAAATGTGATTATCAATTACATGTAGAATCAAATGTTCAAACTCAAGCCACCTAACTTGTTTGTGACTGGTTACCTATTTACCCTTGTCATTGTTATGAATTATTGATATCATTATTCTTTATTTTGTCATGACAGGGGCCTTTTTAGGTACTTGATTACTAGTCAAATGTTATTATCAAACTAAATGAAGACTCAATGTTCAAATAAACCACACCGACTGGTTTGTGACAAAATTACCCTTGTCATTTTTATGAATTATTGATGTCAAGATCCCCTTATATTGTCATGACACATGTATATGATTAGTTGCAAACGTTGTTATCAAACTACAAGTAGAATTAAAAATTGCAATATGCATCACATATAATTTCTTTTGTAAATTTTGCAAATTTGCCACTAGAAAAGGAATCTAGCTAGTAGCATAGTTACCTTGCTTTCCAATTAAGCAAGCAATTGAAAAGGCTTCAATCAATAAAGCATGCCTTGTTAACTAAGTCTATTGGGGATCATGGACCATTATAAGATTCTTATCTATATAGAGTATAGACCCGAATCATTGAACATTTTTATTCACATAGCCACAAGAGGGTATAAACGTAAATATTGAAACACAAATTGAAAAGCAAGTCATACCTCTGCAATGTCAATTTGGTGAACCAGAAAGAGCTAGTGGTGGGAGGGCGAAGAGTGATTGAATACCCTCCTTTTGAAATTTGATCTTTAAAGAACTTCAAATGAGACACAAAAGGTTCAACCAATCCAGATGCTAATTTCTCTTTGTTGTGTCCAGAGAAGATTAAAAGATCACATCTTCAAGATAGTTTCAATACGAACAAAGAAAACCCTAATTAGCACAATTGGAAATATACCCGAAGTTTTTTGCAACTAAAATGTTGTTTCTTTTTGACTTAATGGAGTTAATGAGGACACGACTTAATCTAGTAAAAAGATATTTGATACAGATCATCAAGAAAATTATACACCAAATATTTATCAACATTGGGTTTGTGTCGTTTTCTCACATATCTTTTTAACATCATTTATTATGGGGTATTGAGGCAGCTGTTTATTAGGAAAAAAGTAAATTGGCCTAAATCTTACTAGAAAGTTGTTCAAGATAGCTATTTCTAGCTTCTACTTTTTTTTTTTTTTTTTTTTGTATCTTTAAACCAAAGTGACAAAATATTATTGTTAGAAATAGTGATTACTCAAGAATTAAGCAAAAGAATAAGTTACGTCAACACTAAAATGACAAAAAAGATCTAAACTTTGAACATTGTAAAATGAAGAATAAAAGACCCAATTAGAAAACTGAGATCAGACCCCAAAAAAGGCCAAATCTTTATCAAGTTTTAGCACAAGTAATGAGATTGAGAACCCAGATCGGTAATGAGTACATAAGAACCCAAATCAGCAATTTTGAAATTCGACATACACAAACTAAGTCTCATGAATATGATTATATGAACACAGGGTGAAGACAAAAAGATTGAAGCTTTTGATAATTTGAACAAGAATAAAGAAGACCCAACTCAGCAGAACTGCAATCAAACCAAGAGCAAATAAAATTCTTGGTTATTTAATTATTTCGATCAGAACGAAGAAAACCCAACTTAGAAAACCAGAAATAAAACTTCATAGCAATTGCTATAAGAACTTGGAAAACACCAACTCAGTACAACTTAAATCAACCCAAAAGGAAAGAAAGAGAAATCTAAAGAACACAAGCAATAAGAACCCAAATCGGCAATGAAATCAAACCACATAAAATCCAATTCAGCATAACTGAAATCAGATCAAAAGAGCTTAGCATTATAAGAATTTCAAGAAGAAAGAAAGCCCAAATCGGAATAACCGAAATCAACCCAAATGAAAAAGGAGAATCTAAACTTTTTTAAGCATTTCAACAAGAACAAAGAAATCCCAACTCAATATGACTCATATCACATCAAAGGGAAAAGAAAATTAACATAGAAACGTATAAAGTTAAAGAGTAAGAGTACCTTGTTCTGGTTGGGGTAAGTTGAAAACAGAGCGTATTCAAGATGGGTGAGAGGATCCATACTGCAAAAACCAGACACAGAGAGATGGGAAGAATGGACGGAAATTAAGGAGAATGAGTGTTCAGTTCATGTTTTGGAACATGAACATGAACAGATCTGCAAGATTGCAGAGTGTTTTCTAGGGAAAGATAGAGAGGAGAGTGAGCCAGCAGGAAATGATGAGGTATTGCACATGCATAGGAAATGGGTAATGGGAAAACAGAGTGAGATTGAAGATTATAAAATGTAGGGACACTCACACTCACACACAACCACAATGTCCGCATCTCTCTTCCATGTTGATGCTAAAAAATAATGCATCAATTTGTTTATTACAAATTTTGATTTTAAGCTATCTTTATTCTTTGTTCACACTTTTCTTTAGGTTAAGTGTACCGTTAGATGCACAATTATGG